>NW_011914935.1:0-2961 GCF_000151845.1 Pteropus vampyrus | reverse complement strand
GATTGCACAGCTGCACCTGTGAACACGTGTGCGTGTGAATGTACTCGTGAGCGTATGTGTGCGCCATGTAATTTTTCCCCTAAATTCCGTCATAAGGTGCCTATTCAACACCCACACGCATTCACTATATTATTTCTTTTGTCCTTTGATTCTGTTACTTTCTCTTTTTCATTCTATTTCTCGCCCTGGGTTCCACTTCCTTTCCACTTCATTAGGAATAAATGAGACTATAACTTTCACACATCCCTTGGCCCCCTCTGCCAAATGCATTTTAAAAAATCGTGTTTTCAATTAAGTGGGAAATTCTTAGAAAAATGTTTAAATCGAAGTGGAGTTCATTATTCAAGAAAACACGGTCAGCAAGAACAAATGAGTTTGCAATGCTCCCCACGATTCCTCCAGAATGATGTGTTACGAAGAGATGTTTAATGCTTATGAAGAAAAACAAATGATCTCAAATAAAGACCAAATATTTTCATACGGTCAAACCCCAAAGCAGAGAAAACACTTAAGAAAGCGGGCAGAGCTGTTGGCCAACAATTCCCACAGATTCAGGGAACAAAATGTATTCTTCTGCCCTCTTGATCCTGCGTGCTGAGCTGATGTCCCGCCAAAACAATCTTCCTGGTCATCGTGAACACATGCTATCGGCCCTCCAGATGCCCACGTGAATACTGAGAAGTGGTGACTCTGTTACCATCTGAGGAACTCAGGGGCAATGCTGAGCTACAGGCCCCAATGAGCCCTGTGTGGTCTGAGCAGAGAGCCCCACCCAGCCTCGGGCATCCCTTGCTCGGGCAGCTAACGCCGTGCACTCCCCCCACTCACCCAGGCTCTCTGTCCTCCTCCAACCTCGGCCCTTCCAGCATCCCAGTGAGGCCTCAGCTGCCAGCAAGGCGCTGAATTCAGTCCAAGGAGGGAGCTGGGAGGGAAATCCTCCGGACGGTGCCTGAGTCAGCTCTGGGGAGGGGACAGAAAATAAAGGTGCTGGAGGCTCGCTCGCTCGCGCTCTCTCTCTCTCTCTCTCTCTCTCTCTCTCTCTCTCTCTCTCTCTCTCTCTCTCTCCTCTCTCTCTCGTATTTCCCTCCATCGCTGGCTCTCGGAGCATCTCTCCAGTGCTGCCTCATCCCCATCACTGTAGCAATAATAATGGCAGCCCTTCATGTGGCTGTCACTTACACCTTCCCCATCACTGGGCAATTGATTCTCCTATCTGCTCTCTGAAGTGGGCAAGGCCACAGTGATCCTTTGTCTTATTTAACAGATTAGGAGCCAGAGACTCAGAGAGGTTAGGTAGCTTCTCCAAGGTCACACAGAGCTGGGCCTGACTCCAAGGCTGTGTTTTCCAGTCCAGAATGATCTTTCCCACAGCATCGTGAAGGCACCCCTGCCTCCTCCCCAGGTGTTAGTCTACTCTGGCTGACACCTTGACCTCGATTTCCCTTCTGTTCTCTTGACCAGGTGTAAGACACGAAGACAAGAACATCGGAAGGGGTGTGTGTGTGTCGTTGGACGTCTCTTCTAACCCCATGAGAGTGACTGTGCTGTTAGTAGTGGTTATCACTTATCAGACACTGCTCAGAGCTTTAGGTGCTGCTTTGAGGGATGGGCACCGCCCACCCTTACCTACCATTGCTGGAAACGGGCAGGCTAGTAGAAGAATATGAAATTGGGCTGTTAGGCTGGGATGGAGGGCTTCTCTATGGAGACCAGCCGGATACAGGGGCTAGGCTGAGCATTTAGAATATTAACTCCCAATGGGCAACAATTTCTGAGCAATGAGCATGGCCTGCAAAATGGTATGTGGCTCAGTGTCTTTCAAACACGGAGGACTTTTAAGGGGTACATATTTTCACGGACACCTCCCTGTCCACATCACCAGGAAATATTTTTATGATGGTGCTGCTTAAATGTTGGTAACGCAGCTGATAGGACCATAAAGCCAAAACAAATCCACAAATGAAATACAATCGCAACTGCAAAACAAATCAAATTCAAATTCGAAACATGTCTGCAATGGACCGAGTGATATTTTGCTCACAACGTGAGCATAGGATGCACTGCTCGGGGGGTGCTTTGGTTTTCCTCCAGCCTCTGCCCACAGAGGGTCCTCTGACGACTTGATTCTCCATGGCTCTACCCTCCTCATGCTGCTGCTTGAATCCTGTCCGTACAGCACGGCATCCCAGCCTTTGGCCCTCGCCAGGCACCAAGAAGCTCATTTCCATACTAATCCCCGGCCTTTTCTTGTTACCGGGCTGTAATTAAAGAAGAACAGCTCAGCCCAGTGGCTATCAGAACAGAACAGTCGCCGGAATCATCCGGCCATTCTTAGTGAAAAGAGAGTCATCGGCGACCCCAGGAAAGGGCTGATGGTAATGTCCTACGAGTAAAAACACAATGATAACACTTACCTCATGTCACAGCGTTTTATAAACCTCTAGGGACCCCAATGTCAGGAACTCACGTTCATGTGCCTCTAGCGGTTTCTGGAGATCATGCCTTAAAGTTAGGGAGCTCAGTTAGGAGGTGATGGTGGCATTAAGGTTCGATGCCAGTGGTACTCTGAAGGCTGAGAATGGAAAGGAAGAGCTGAATGATGTGCTGGAGGAAGATGATTTGAGCCTCGATGGGGATGCCTAGCATCTGGCACAGGGTTCCTTGAGCTTCCCAGAGCCCCAGGTGCCACTGGGGATGAGGAATCAGCAGGCAGCTGGGCAAGGATAAGACCTCAGCTGTGTTTTCCCAAGCATGCTCTGATCCTGGGCTTGACTTCGACTGATTTGTCTGATCCTTGGTCTTTTTATCAGTTACATGAGAATAAGGACTTCCCACCAAACTTGGCAGTATAGACGACTGAGTAGGTACAGCCAGGGTGTCCAGCCAACCATGGTTCTGATCCTAGCTTCTATGACTTAGCCCTTACGGACCTCAGACTAGCCCTAACACGTCTGGGGGCTG
>NW_011914934.1:0-2667 GCF_000151845.1 Pteropus vampyrus | reverse complement strand
TCAATCCGGTTCATTGCTCTTAACCTCTTCAAGATCTCAGGCCCTTTTAATAATGCCCCTGAGCACTACAAATGCTTAACCCCCGGAAAACACTTGTACTTGATTTTGCATATAATTCCAGAGAGTCGGCCGTCCTTGGGTTAATATCACTTTCTGAAACCCAGAGATGCCAAAGGGTTTGCCTAAGCTCACACAGCCTGTGAGTGGCAGAGCCAGGTCTGGAAGCCAGAAGTTTCAGCTTCAAATCTACTCCTTTCTTATGCTCAGGCTGCCTCTTTAAGCCTTAAAGGGTTTCTCCGTTGTTCTTCCCTTCCAGAGTTCTGCGGATGTCTGTAGCGGGTGGGGGCAGTGTTTGACCAGTCACCAGCCATCACGAGGACTGTGGCATCCCCATCCCTCCTGAAGGTTCTAGATTCTTGGACAACTCTGCTCCCTGCTGTCCTGCCTCCTCCTAGGGCCACTCTGGTGACCCCTACCACCACTTAGGGGCCCCAGACCCAGCATCCTGTTTTGGGATCCAGGACAGGGACCTGATCAGCCACCAAAAGGCCGTTGCCCTTGGATGAATCTCCAAACCTCCCTGGCCCTTGGCTTCCCCATGTGTGAAGTGCCCAAGTTGGGGACAGCCATCTCCAAGGGCTCTTCCATGGTGCTGCCTCTCTCAACTCCAACTGTGCCCAGACTGGCCCAGGGGCATGTTCCTCAGAAGCACCTCTGGGTGACTTCCCCAGCCAAGCCCCAAGAGTCAGGGTCAAAAGCTGGACTCTTTTTCAGAATCAGAGGCCCTGGGTGGGTGGAGTGGGGAGCGGGGGAAACACAGGAGTCAGGATCTTTCAACACCCTCTGTGGGCCTTCAACTCAGGACAGAGAGGCAGAGCAAGGGGCATTGCTTGGGGCTGGACGAGTGTGAGGAATACTGAGTGATGGATAAGAGAGTGGCTGGGAGGGTCCAATGACATAATGCACAGGGTTTGGTATACAGTTGATGGCTAATAAGAGAGACTTGTTATAGAACTGGGCCCCTCGTAAGCTCTTTGTTCAACAAACATCAATTCAGTTTTTTATTGGAGCAGAGGTTCTCAAACTCGAGCGTGAATAAGGATCTCCTGGAGAGCTTGTGAGTGTCCAGTTCAGCAGGTCTGGGGCAGAGCCCAAACACTGGCATTTCTGATAAGTTCCCAGCGGATACTGAAGGCCTCAGGTCCAGGGAACAGGCTTTGAGGGACAAATGAGACAGACCCTCCCTGCCCTTGTGGAGCTCTTCTCAGGCCAGCACTGAAGGAGTCCATATCCTACAGAGCATACTATTATGAAAGAGGAGGTGCAGGGTGCTGTGGAAGCTCAGAGAGGGGTGTCTCCAGAGAGGGGGCATCTAGGCTAAGACCCCTAAATAGAACTGGCCCGGCAAAGCAGCAGGAAGGAGAAAACTTTGTTAAACACGTACTGAGAATGTGCCTGGACCCCTCTCACATTTCTCATCTGTCCCATCACCGCCCCCCCCCCCCAGTTCAGCAGCTTAGAAGTGGCCTCTGGAGGGCGGCAAGATCAACCCCATTTGAGGAACCCCAGATGAGGAAACTAAGGCTCAGAGAAGCAGAGAACTGGCCCAAGATCACAGAGCGAGAAAGTAGCTCAGTCTGTCTGTTCATAGGACACCTGTCAGTTGCCACACCCTCTCTGCCCCACGTCCCCCTCCCCTGGGGCAGCTGCCACGTTGACACAGCTGCAGGGCCTAGCCAGCCGCACGCACTCTGCCTGCTCCCCACCGCTGCCCAAGCCTTTCAAGTGTTTTCATTGCTGGGTGAATTCAGCAGATGCCTTTCGATCGCAGCCTATTAAATTAGCCCCTCTCTGCAGCCAAAAGAAGATAATTATGTTTTCATTAGCCCTGGATAATGTATTACCCCCTCGGTGGCAGCCACATCAGCGAACCTCCTCTTCCCTCTCCTCCCCTTGGCTCTGCCAGAGCACTCTGCTCCCACCCTCCAGAGGCCACCTCTAAGCTGCTGAACAGAGGCTGGTTAGGGTCTAGGTGGCAAGGAGAGGGAAAAGGGGACAGTCTTTCTTCTGTTGGGAGAGGCCTTTTATCCACCTGCCAGCCACACGGGGACGGAAGGTGGGGGCCCGAGAAAAGATCCAGGAATAATTATTATCATAGTGACCATTTATGGACTGCTTGCTCTATGCTGACCCCATGAACATCAAGGGTTCCAGAGAGAATCAGATTAGGGTGAGTGGCCAGGCAGCCTCATAGGAGGAAGGACTTCATGACGCACCTTACACAGGAGCTTCTGGGGCACCAGCACTGCACAGTCTGAGGGCCACCGTGTGCCTACGAGTCTCTGGTCTTTCAGTACCAGTTGTTGAAGCCCTCTGGGGTCATGGCCCAGCACAAGCGAAGAAGGATCCCCAAACCCAGACACTTCCCTGCCACCCCAAAAGATAATTCTGAATAGTCACTCCCCTTCTTTCTCCACAAGGCAGCGATGGGGAGGCAGGAAGAACCCCCAATTTGAGGTCAGTAGGACCAGAGTTCTAACAGCTGCTTTACCACTAATTAAGTGTGTAACCTGGAGCAAGTGGCTTTGCCTCTCAGAGCCTCTGCTTTCTCTCTGCAAAACGGGAATGAGAAAAGGAATCATCTCTTGCAATTTTTATGATAATTTA
>NW_011914933.1:0-1923 GCF_000151845.1 Pteropus vampyrus | reverse complement strand
AAATTAGAGGCGGATTTTAAACTGCACAGGGAGTCAGTGCCCTAAACCCGCACTGTTCAAGGGTCAACTGTATATCTTTTTCCTAAACACCTCACCCCTCAGAGAACATCCTGCATATCCTGGCTGTTAAAGGCAGTCTCAGCCTCAAGGGGCGTGCGGGACATTCTGGTAGTTTTCAGAATGTGCTGTGACAAGGTGATATTGGGTGGGAGGCGGGGGGAGCTCATGGGCCAGACACCACACCTCCACTTTTATCGGTTGTCTATTGGGGAATCTTCATGAGATTTTCCATTGAAGAAAATATTCAGCTGATTCTTTTTTGACACATTCTAAACCACACATCCAGACACCGAGAGGCCATAAGAGAATGTGTACCACATATAGAAATAATCTAAACATAGGCAGGCAGGCAAGAGAGAAGAAGGAGGAGAGAGAGAGATGTAATTCCAACAGTGCAAGGCATTCGACCTGCCACGCAGCGAGCTTCTGCTTAGGAGACACACGCAGGAGGTGGGAGAGGCGTAAATGTGTCGCGTTTCTGCCATTGGTCTCGGTGAAATGTGTCGCATTTCTGCCATTGGTCTCGGTTCCTGCACACAGAGTAAGCATCCCACTGTCTATGATTCTGCTGTTTCTAAACGTGCTTTTTAAATGTATATATTACACAAACACCCTTTATCTGGTGCTCAACCAGAGGAACGGCAGTGTGTTTTACAAGGAACGGCAGTGTGTTTTACTGCTGGAGGGGAAACCGATGATTTGACTCATCCTGTGTTCGTCTCCAATATGGCACCGTTGCGAAGAGATTTTTGAGCGAGCCTCTGGTTCTCTGTGACTTTTGCCTTTGCCCCTGCCCCCACCCAGGTGGCTCACACCACCCCTGCAGTATTACGCGCAGTATTGTCCTGAGCCGACGATAAGATCCGACTGTGCTCAGGAAGAAGACTTCGGGAGCTAGATGAGACAGGGGATGCTATGTGGAGAAAGCGAACTTGAGTAGGCCTTGAATTTGGATTCGTGACAGCGCAGAGGGATTTCGGCCAAGGGGGCAGCAGCGCCAAGTTCCCGGGGCAGGACGTGTATGGGAGAAGCTCTGCGAGGAATGGGTTGGGCCCACAGGGCGACCCTCATGCAGACACAAGCCAGGATGGGGCACACAGCCTGGGATTCAGTCCGCTGAGGGGACTGGTCAACCCTGGTGGCAGGAGCTCCCGGCTTGATGTAACATTGAACCACACCATGAAAAAGTTATTCTCTTGTCAAGTTCTATTAAACCCTTCTGATGAGGCCAAGGAGAAAGTCTCAGTTTGGCGCTAAACCATCGTTAACGTCCCTCTGATGCTGCTGATCTCCCTTTACCAAAAAGAGAGCAGGGCTCTACCTAGGTGCCTTCGGCAGGCAGCAACGTCTTTCTGCAGTTTAATAACAGTGTACGGTCTCGTAGTCGCCTAGTTAGGTAGGTGAGGCCAGTGGCGATCTATTAATACGAGTACAAATGGCAGTTGATTTCTTTTTAGTCATAAGTCTATAGACTTTGGTATCCTGTGGTGGGACGGGGCGGGGGGGTGGGGCATTGGGCAAGAATTAACGATGGTAGTGACGATGGTAGGAGAAAGACAAGAACTATCAATCGATGGTGCATTCCTAAAGGCAAGCAGGGCCGGACGTCCTTTTCCTGGAGATTACCCACTGTGAAAGAGCTCCCCTGGAAAACTGGCCCGAGTCAAACTTGTTTAAAAGTCTCACCAGAGAGGCATTTCCTTCCTTCTGCCAGCTGACATGGGGCCTCCAGGCCTCCGCCCCTTCTCAGACCAGTGGTTCCCGTGGAGGGTTGGTAGGGTCCTTCCCTTCCCATAACTGCGCCATGAGCCCTGGGGACCTTGACACAGCTGTAATGCAACCCTGAGCCTCATGCCAGTCATT
>NW_011914932.1:0-1124 GCF_000151845.1 Pteropus vampyrus | reverse complement strand
CCATGGGTGGGAATGTACCAAAACATCAGTCACAAAGTAAATATTAAGCAAATTATCTTGAAGAATAAAGATAAAATGTGGCTTTATAGCTTTTTGTTTGTTTCTCAACATAGAAGTTGTATATTTCTATTGTATGAGTTCTTAGAAAAAATAATTAAAATAAAAGTAAATTTAAAAATACTTATTATTTGTTAAAAAGTCACATGAGAAATCTTGCTTCTAGCTTTTATAAATAATTCATGTTTTATTATTTATTTATATATTTATTTTTTATATATGGACACTCTAGCAGCTTTGTCTCTGAAACTGTCTTTTAACCACAAGCTTCATATATAAGTATATATATGATCTCACGTCACTGCTACTAAGTCTAAACTTGATCCCATCTTGTTTTCTTTCCTGCGGTCTTCCATCCCCATCTGCCTCTTCTTTTCTTTATGGCTTGAGATTCCTTGCTGCTTGGTTTTAACACCACAATTTGACATTGTCAGCCCATGATCAATGTTCATTTATATCTAAGTATCTCTGCATCAACCGTTCTACATCAAAATCCTGTCTACAATCCCACACCTAGGGAAACACTGACATCCAATTTTTTTGTCTGTTTAATTGACATCTGGATTATTTTAACAAATAGAATATTTGCTGTCATTTAAACATTGCCTGGACCAAGAAAACTCTTGAGATTATCTTAATCACTGCAAAAAATATAAATAGAAACATATTTTATATTTTGATTTATTAATTTCTAATATAAATGGCAGAACTAGAAGTTATCTTTGTGTGTAATGCATGAAGAAATTTTGAGACAACTGACTTCTTTGTTCCTTGACTAAGGTCACTTTGTGAGAGGGACTCGTGGTTTTCAGCCAGGATGAAAGCCTGTGATACTGCTGTATAACACTGATTGCTTTATATATTTTACAAATTATATAAATATATATGTGTAAATCAAGGTGTCTTATGACCCCAATTTAAGACCATCTCACATTGTTTTTTTATTTTGAGCAAATAGCATTTTAAAAATTCAGTATAAATTTACTTCTAAATTTTTGATTATGATACAAATTTTGACGAGGATTATTAAAATTCAATGTGTTAACGTCATATTTTAAAACTGCTAA
>NW_011914931.1:0-1902 GCF_000151845.1 Pteropus vampyrus | reverse complement strand
AGCAACAGAGTCTGGATTTGAACCCACATCTGACATCTTATTCTTATGCTCTGAGGTGGGAGGCAGCTCTGTTCAATCACTGGGCCCCATCATCCGGATACTTCCTGCAGTTGAGATGGTAGCCTGGGTGGCCCCAAAGTACCTGCTTAGCCTCTGCCCATGTGCCTGGGGGTGAGACAAATTAGAGGTGGCCCCAAGCTTTTGGGGGGCCTTTTGGCCTTCTAGCGCTAGCCTTCTAAGGCACTCTTGCTCATCAGGAGGGAGGAAGAGGAGCAGGGTGCCCGGAGAGGGGAGGGCGGGCCCTGAGAGAGAGTTTGAAAAGAGGAAGGAAGTGGAGTTCGGCAGAACGCCTAGCCACCCCCTAGCTGCTTCCCTGCAGGACGACGTGAGGCCCCTGGCCTAGCCATGGCTCCCTGGCGCAAAACTGACAAGGAGCGGCAAGGCGTAGGTAGGTGTGGGTATGGGGTCAGCATCAGGGAGGAGGGCAGGTGGTGGGAGAACCACACACAGGAAGATGCTGCGAGAGCTGGCAGGGCATGTTGACTCAAGGTCTGAGAGCTCAGTGGCTCCCTCACCCTCTTGTGGGGCCAGCTGGGTGGGGGAGAGGAGGCAAGGGGGAGAGGAAGGTGGGCACCCCACCCAGCAGGCTAGGCCCAGCCCGCACCATCTTCCCCACTTCCACAGGCTGCCCTCTCTCCATAACGCTTATGCATTTCCCAGACAGGGTCCAGCCCAGTGCTTGGCAATTCGGTGCTATGTGCCAGATTCAGAGACTCTGCGGCCATGTCTGGAGACTTGGCCTTCCAGGGGGAGCAGTGATCTCTTTATAGGCCTGCCCTTACCTGGCCCAGCATGCTTCCCTATACCTCTTTCCAAAGTGACACCTATATGTTAGCCTCCCTTGCATGTTCCTCATGCGTCAGGTGACCTGTGATTTGGTGGAGTATAGTTCCAGAGGGCTGTTCAGGATTGGAGTAGAGCTCAGCCTTGGAGAGCCTCTTGGGGAGAAAGGCTTTTGCCAGGTTATCTGGAGTTATCCAAGAAGCCAGCCTCATCAGCTTCAGCCATCTAAGCTCCCAGAGGCCTCTGCCTCAAGCTCGGGGGCGGAAGTGGTGGCTGGGGGAAGGGTAACTTCAGGTACTGGGACTCTTCTAAGTGGCATCCGTGGTGCAATCCCCATTGACTCACTGCAGTTTTCAAACTTAAGTGTGAATTTTAAAACTGCTCTATGGCTTGCTACACAGGCAAATACCAGACACTACCCCCGGAGATGAGGGTTGACAGGTTAGATGCTGGAGAACCCAGTGCCAGGAACGATTAAATGCAGGAGGTTTCTAGGCCACTGTTGGAGAAACACTGCACTGGACAGCTCAACATTTATTTGTTAACTTACTGGACACTAGGCACTGTTTTAAGCTAAATGGTCTTCATCCATAGAATAAATAATCCAAACCCTCAAAAGGGCTCAGTCTCTCCATATATAAAAGGAGAAGTTTGAATTAGATTCAATAAGGATCATTTTTAACTTCAAAGCTTCTCTAACTCTAGCCCTTCCAGCTGGGAGTATCAGGCTGACACTCTTCTCAGGGGAAGATGGGGACTATTAAATGGAGTGGGCCATTGTTGGTGGAGGGACCAATGTGGCCTAGGATGTGAAAACTGGACACAAAGGCATATCTAGGAAAGAAGAGCAGTCCCTCCTGAGGGAGAGTGCATTGAAGGGAATGATTATGCTCAAATGAGTTGAGCCACATTTTGGAAGGCTATGAATACCAGGCTATGAATACCAGGCTAAAAAGCTGAGACTTTTTCCACTTAGGCAGTGGAGAGCCATAGAGGGCTTCTGAGCAATGAAGGGGCATGAACAGATTTGTGCTGAAGCCAGTATGGAGGGAGGCTGGG
>NW_011914930.1:0-1705 GCF_000151845.1 Pteropus vampyrus | reverse complement strand
CACTTGAGCTTCTTATCTAACAGGTAGAGGGTATTTTTACCCAACTACTTCAGCACAGAGACTATAGAAGTGAAAAGGAAAAATTGCCTCATCAAGAGAGGAAAGAACGTTCTCTGAAAAATGAGCAATTGAAGGAAGCAGTTCATAAATCAGGTAAAATCCCCCACACTTCTTCCCAGCCCACCCTCACATCCACCCTGCCTCCCATCACACACACACACACACACACACACACACACACACACACACACACATTTGATATGTCATTTGATTCAGATAGAAGGACTTGGAAGGGAGCTGAGGCTCCAGCTGTATAGGAGTCCGCCAGAATAAAACCACCTGTTTTATTTCTGTGGTACTGATTCTATAAAACGACTCAGAATGGTGTGAGCTGAAGAATCAGCACAAACAAGAGTGTGTCCTGGGAGGAACATGGATTCCAATTCTAGCCCTTTGGCTTACTAACCGGGACAAATTTCTTGGAACCTCAGTTTTCTAATCTATAAAATGGAAACAATACTGACTTTGTAGTGTCATTTGGAGGATTAAAGTTAATGTATGGAATGCCCATAACACAATTGACCTTTCTGTATGTTTGCTGCCAGCTGCAGAGGACTCCACCTGCCTTTATTCCAATGTCCATCTTCACCGTGGTTTCTCCAGCACACAGGCCTGGGCCATATTTCTGATTTTCCAAGGAAGACCACAGTGCCTGGCACATCAGTTGCTTTAAACTGTAGAAGTGCTCTAAACTTAGCTGCTTTTACATTCTAAGGTGGGCCTTCATTTATCATCAGGAACTTGTCTAACAATACTCAGATCTATGCTGGACACATTTCTGGCTCTGTGCTCTGAGGTTCATGGAAAAGTTCTAAGCTCCTGGCCCAACATTTCAATTATTATAGAATCTCAGTGAATGATAATTGCCTAGTTGAATGAATAAATGAATGAACACAGCTCTGTGAGGTAGTTTATGAATATGAAATTGATGAAAAATCATTTAAGAAATAATTTGAGCAATAATGGGGCTCAAACTGCCTGTAACCATGGATTAAGGAAATATTTTTTTCTTATTTTTGTGACCTAATTAGAACCAGGCAAAGAAAGAGTCCAGGGCACTGAAAGAATTGAGAAAATTTTTAATTGTGAGAACTACAGGTTACCCCAGAATACGGTGAGCAATTACTAAAAGTGGAACCAGAGGAACATACATGGAAATAATCCTCTTATAAAAGAATCATCATTATTATGAACTGGGTGGAAAAGAATGTAATAAATTAAAAAAAAAAAAAAAGCCCAGTGTTTCTGGACCTTTCATTAGATTCCGGGGAGAAAGATATCATTATTTCTGGGCACAACTTTTCTACATTGCTATTTTTAGTGAGGTATTTAGCATGACCCCAAGAGATATTTCTGCATTTTCAATAACCTTTTATTCATACACTTAAGAAAATACTTTGTTTTAACTCAGATGTAGACTCCCTCTTGGTAGGGTTTTATAGAGCAAGCTAATATTTACCTGAGATTGTTTTTGCTGCAGTTATGCCTAGATCCAGTATATCTGTCAAAGAACTTTTTCAAGTTCAGTCTCTACCGTTTTGTTCCATCAAGGAGATCACTACAGATCATGGGTTAACAAAAGTGGGGGGCCAGGGATGGATTACAACCCTTGTTCACTAACACTTTAAAATCCTGTTTAATCAGT
>NW_011914929.1:0-1375 GCF_000151845.1 Pteropus vampyrus | reverse complement strand
CACCCCATGATTTTTGCCTGGGTTGGTCTAGGTGAATCCACCCCACAACAATCATTTTATTTCTCCCCTATACCAGCCATCATATAAGGTTCAATTCCTTTTCTACGTATTCTTTGAAGGCTTACTCATCTATTCTCCCGTTGAGTCACTCTTTTAAGTGTATAAATTGATAAGTTTTGATAAACGTACCATTTTTATTTTGATCAAAATAAAGAACATTTGCATCATCTCAACAAGTTCCCACACGTCCTACCTCAGTCTAATTTTTCTCTATTGCAAAGCAACCACTGTTCTGACTCCAATTACCATCGATTTACTTTGACTATTTTTAAATCCATATAAACAGATTCATAGATTGAATTGGAATCGTACAGTATATGCATTCTTTTGTGTTTGGCTTCTTTCACACAATATAATGTTTCTGAGATTCATTCCTTTTGTCATATTTATCAATAGTTCTTTCTTATTTACTTAGCTCTGTTTTACAACATTCAAAACCATGATCTGGTCGATTCTCATTCAGTGTCCTCCTTCCAAAAGGCCTGCTTCCTACCTGGAGATCTATAGGTCTCATGGAAAAGTTAATTGCTTCAGCATCTGTCTAGAAGTATTGGACATAAGTTTTATGATTCTTCAGGCCTCAGTGATGTTGTAGCCTTATGAAAAGACATCCTGACATTGATCATGACTCATAATTGGTGTAGATCTAATCGCATTGTAAATACTCTCACTCTTTAAGCCATACTCCTGGGACTTTCCCCCTTTTCCAGTACGATTATTGAGGCCTCGGCGTATCTCTCAAGTTACAGAGCTTTGGAGCCACTGCTCCTGCTGGCATTGCACAGAGAAGTCCCATTTCACATACCGCATGGGACTGCTGGTTGTACCCGAGTCATAGGCACTTTCTGGAACTGGGAGATCCCAGGGCCATTATTCTACATAATTGACTGAGATGCTATGTCTATAAAAGACATTACTTATTAATATCTCCATCACTGGGTTTTAAATATTTGGAAAGCATCTAGTATACATGTAATACAGCCTAAACAAACAAAAGCATGTCTCATATCTCCTAATCCCAAACTGAGTGTGGGTGGCAAGGAATGTTTGTTTTCATTTAATTGGCTTCCAGAGTTCTGCTTTCTTTATGAGGTAACCTTGACATTTCTGTTTCTGTTGGAAATAATTTACTGAGGGGGACGTTAGAAGGGGAAGTGAAGGTTAGGTTCACAGAGGTTTTTATAATGCAACAAAGAGGCCAAGCTGAACTCTGGGACAATATTCTAATTTGTGGAGAAAATACATCTGACATATGGTTGTGGTGGTGGTGTGTGTGTGTGTTGGGGGTGGAGGGGTGATTATTGTTAACTGAAGG
>NW_011914928.1:0-2186 GCF_000151845.1 Pteropus vampyrus | reverse complement strand
CCATGATCTCTGTCCTTATGGGCACCCTCTGGGTCCATGGCTTCCCACTGCTTCCACACTCAGGTGGAGCTGAATGAGAGCCCTTCCTCTTCCATGTACTCCAGCTGGGCCTGAGCCCTCTCGTCCCTGACTCCGCCTCCACCATCCCACGGGTCTTGCTGAGAAGCAAGGGTCCCCCTGGCTCTAGAGACTCTCATCAGACTTTCTCTCTCATCCTCCCTTCCTGCTCTCCAGGAAATCCTCCTTTAGTCTGGAAGAAATCCGTTTCCTTCCAAGTTTCTTTAACCCATTTCCCGTTCGCCTCGAGAATACTCGCCAGCGGTGCTGACAGCGGCAGCGTTTACCCCGAGATAACACGCGGATTACAGTCCTCGCCTGACCCCCAAAGTTTGCTATGAAATATCTCAACTTTCATTATTATTTTTGCATTGCTCTAGTATATCGATCGTCTTTGGAAACAGATGACATCATTCTATTTACAGCGTTCCGTTTTTCAGTAGTTCGATCGCTGAAAATGTCAAATCCTAGGAAACGTCTCATTCCTATGCATGATGTGAAATGAGCTCTGGCAGCGAGCTGCACTCTTTTTTTCCTAAATGGGAACGGGGTTAAGACTTTCTGCTTTACTTCTGAATCTAGCACGTGTTTAGGCTTTTGTGAAAACAAAGCCAGGACCACACAGGGCTACTTCCATCCTCTTCCTTTCAGTGTGTCTTTCCGAAGGCAGTGGGCCTGGGAAAGGGAGACTACACGAAGAAGAAAGGAAAAAAGACCTCTGGTAGTGATATCTCCAAATGGCACCCAGCTGCACAACAAATCTTCAGTGAACACTTATTCTGTCCTGGACGCCGTGCTCATTGCTGGCATACAATAGTGAGTGAGGGAAATGTGGCCCTTGACATGGCAATCTGGGACAAAAGACTGATTCGCATCAAAGAAACGTAAATTCGTTCATTTTGCCATTCTGTAACTATGTAAGGTCTGCAGAAGCAGCAATATCTAAAACGAATAAATTATAGTATATTCTTCGAAGACATGAGATAAGAGCAGGAAGGGTAAGAGGCACCCAGTTTAGGTAGAATGGTCAGAAAAGTTCTCTGTTAAAAGATATTGACATTAATATTCATGTAATAAAAAGGGGCCAACATGCAAAGAGATGAGAAAACAGGCCTTTCCTGGCAGCGGGATCAGCATGTGCAAAGGCCCTGAGGCAGGAAAGACTTTGGGATATTCTAAGAACTGAAAGAAGCCTAGTGTTGGCAGCAGTGTAAGATGAGGCTGGAAGTGTTCCTATGATGCTACCTCAAATGACTGCTTCGGGATGAAGGAAAAAACAGAAGTTGCAGTGTCTTTAAACTTCTGGGAATTTAAAACTGGGGTAGGGGGAGGGTTTTGCAGCTGAATTAGAACCGTCATCTTACCTCAGTGTTCTAAGGTACTATAGTCCTTCTATATGTTCCATCCACAATGCAAGGAACTCAGCGAGGACTGGCTTCAGGAGCTGGTGAAAACAGCATTCCAGGATTCCTTCAGGGCTAAAACTCCTTGATTATGGTCTGTTTCTGGGGACACATCTTGCAACACACTTTAAATTTCTTCATTGAATTCCGACAACCCAAACGATTTCTCCTGCATCCCTCTCTTGGTTTGGGGGGAGCCAGAACTAGTTTCTTACAGCGTATCCAGAAGTCAATACCTTTTATTTTTCAGATACATTTGGTGAAAAAAACTTTTGCCTCCCTCTTTTAAACTCCCTGACTTCTGACTATTGTCTATGGAAAATGGTTTAGATTTCCATGATACTATAGTTCTTTTAAGGTAGAGTTTCATGTTCTCTATTTGTAAGAGCTACAAGGACTAAAGCTCCAACTGATTCTAGAACATTTTCTCATGATGTTGGCGATGTCATTTAGAGCCATATCATCAGAATGTACTTGTTCAGATCAAGGGTTAATTCAAATATTTGTGGAGAGACGGTGGTTCTCTTCTGAATTTTCTTGAGGGCAGAGATGACACACCTGATTTCCTCCTTCTCACTGTCCTCAGGCAGCCCAGGGCCATTGATGGAATGACTCATGTAACTTTTGAAAGGGGAGCTGCATCTCTGACGACCTGAGGTAGTCCTGGCTTGATGCTCATCATCACGCACAGAGATGAATGACCTCTCCTCCTGCTTGCCCCTCTGA
>NW_011914927.1:0-867 GCF_000151845.1 Pteropus vampyrus | reverse complement strand
TATGACACGACCTGTTTGTGGAACAGCGAAGACTGGGGTGTGCAGGGCTGAGGTGTATGAATGGTGAGAGCAACAGGCTGCAAGGCTGAGGGATGTCTGCAAATAGCCTTGAGTGCCAGGAAAAGGTTTAGACGGCCCTGTGGGGTGAGAGCCCCTGGACAGAGCCAGGTGTACGACAGCACTGGCGGCCAGGATGAAAGACACATTACAAAGGAAGGAGGTAGGAGGCAGGGAAAAAACTAATGTGTACAAATAACCTACCTCAGTGTCATGGCCGGTGAGAAGCTATCTCCTCTAAAGCAAAACTTACCTGCCCCACATTTTACTTCATCCCAAGCAAAGTGCGTATGACTTAGGGGTGCTGTTCTGTGTGCGGAGCAGCCGGACTCAGAATCCTTGGGGCCCAGGTGTGTGCTTTCTTCCTCACCCCAGTCCCAGCCCCAGCCCTTGCAATGACCTCCTTTTGGGCCACTCCATTTTGGCCACAGCAGCTGCCAGCAGTAGGAAGAGGTACAGAAGGCAGCAGTGATCTGTGCCTATAAGGCCCTCAGCAGCCAAGCCTTCACCCCCCTTCCCCGCCCACTTGGGATTCAGACAAATGGGAGTCTAGATCTTAGACCTGCTGTACACTTGGGCTGTGACCCTGGCCTTGAGGTCTCCTTCATTTATAACATAGAGACAATAATAAATAAGAGGGCTTGATAGAGATCTTGAATGTAAGGCGTGTATCACAGCACTGGTTCAGTGAATGCTTGACAAAAATGAGCTCAATGTCATTATTGTCGCAGCCTGAAGGCAGAAGCCACTGTCCAGCCTGGGAAGAGCTCAGAAACTGCTTACTGCGGCCTGAAAATGCCCAGAGGGTGA
>NW_011914926.1:0-2717 GCF_000151845.1 Pteropus vampyrus | reverse complement strand
TCTCCCATTCCGTAGGTTGCCTTTTTACTTTGTTGATGGTTTCCTTTGCTGTGTAGCTTTTTAAAGCAAATTAAATGTGCTTTAATTTGCCTGTTTTTGCTTTTGTGGCCTCCGTGTGTCCGTCCCTGTTGGCCAACATTCATCACTCAACAAATATTTGTGTGGCCATTATGTCCTAGGTTCTGTCCTCGTGTGAGGAACCGTAGCAGTGACAAGACAGATGGTGGAGTCTTTGTCTCATGCAGACTACATTCTAGTAGGGGAGGTGAAAATCGGCTAACAAACCATGTGACACGTAACGTCGAGTGGTAGTAAGGGCCACGGAGGAAACTAAAGTCCAGAGGAAGGGGTGGAGAATGACAGAGAGGCCGTTTTAAAATAAAGTGGTTCAGGAAGTCGTCTCTGCTGGAGCCGGGGTCTAAATGGAGGGAGGAGGGAACACAGGACAGTCTGGCGGAAGAGCATGTAGGTGGGGGCGGGGTTGGCTGCGAACACAAAGGTCCGATGTGGAAACAAGCTTGACTGTGCCCGGGACAGAAAGAGCCTCTGTTGTGCTTGTGGAAAGAGTGAGAAGGAGGGCGCTGGGGAGGTCGGCAGGGGCCGGGTGATACGGGCCTTGTGGGCCAGGCCACAGAATTGGGATTTTATCCCACGTGGTGGAAGCCCTTGGGTTCAGAGTGGGAGGAGCAGTGGGCTTTGATTTGCATTTGTGAAGGACCGCTGGGGCCTGTTAGATAAGGTGGTTAGAGCGGGAGGTGCAGGGGCCAGGAATTAGCATACGGTTCGGAAGCAGAGCTGCTGGCACTTGCCGAACCTTCAGCATCTTCTCCGGTGGACGCCCAGAGCTTGGGGCTGGGGGTTAAGGGATGGGGACCTAGAAGTGAGTTTGATCCGCCAAGGGTTGGGGACAGCTTTGTTATTCCTGGAGCTCCCGAGGGACTTTGGGGAAGGTTATCCCAACCCGCCCCCTGCTTTCTCTTCCCAGGGGCTGCCGGGAGGCCATCAAAAGGATTGCTTATGAGTTCGTTGAGATGAAGGCCAAGGAGGGCGTGGTGTACGTGGAGGTGCGTTACAGCCCACACCTGCTAGCCAACTCTAAAGTGGAGCCCATCTCCTGGCACCAGGCTGAGTGAGTGACTGCGTGGAGGAGCTGGGCTGAGGCTGTGGCAGGGTGGCCCAGCCTGAGACCCAAGGGTCGGACTGTTGGGAGGCCCTGACCCAAGCAAGACTTTGATTTTTTCCCCCGATCTGGTCTATGGCTGAAGATGGGCTTAATTCTGTCATGAGAGACGTGGTTCCCATTCCTCACCTTGGCTTATGTTTTTATCTTGGGCGAAAGCGTTTGGCTGTGTCTTGTCACCCCTAGTCCTAGGCCCAGGCCTGCCATCTAGGAACGTTAACCGGCTTACCCAGTGCCTAGCGGGGCCCTGCTCCAACCCCAGGGCATCTGGCCCATTCCTGCCGCCCAGGGATCTTGAGTGGTGTCACACAGTCACCTGCCCCTCTTCTAGCCATGACTCTGATACAAGTGAACAAGTGAACAAGTGGGCCAGGCGAGCATAGCCATGCTTTCCATCTGGGGGGTCCTCCAGGTCTGGAATCAACAGGCAGTTCCAAGGAAGCCGGAAGGGGGTTTGCTGGGGGGGCTTTGGCCATTTCCCTCAGGCTTTCCTTAGATGCAGTGGGTTGGTGGGAGGAGGAGGAGGCTTCTGGAACATTCCTCTTTCTCCTTCTCTCCTCCCATCACCTCCCCCCCCATCGTCTCCCCCCGCCATTGTCCCCTCTCCCTCTGTCCCTTCCCCGCTCCTCCTCACCCTCCTCTGTCCCAGGGCTCCTCTTTAGACTTTCCGTTGTCTCAGGCCCATCCCTCCTCCTTTCCCCACACAGAGGGGACCTCACCCCTGACGAGGTGGTGGCCCTCGTGTGCCAGGGCCTGCAGGAGGGAGAGCGAAACTTTGGGGTGAAGGCACGCTCCATCCTGTGCTGCATGCGCCACCAGCCCAGTGAGTATGACCTCGGCCCTGCCCCAGGCTGCCCATCCGCCGCCAGCCCCAGCCTCTTAGACTGCTGCTGCACCTGGTCTCCCCTGTGCCCCTTGCCCCCTGCTATCCCTTGGGCCCACAGTGGGACCTTGGGGCTTCCTGAAGTCATTAGAGCCCTTCCGGGGCGGCTCAGAACTTCCTGGCAACAGAGACCTTTTTCCCAAGGAGACCAGGCCTTATAATCATGTGATCTGTAGGAGGGTCAAATCCAAAGGAGCTTGAACAATAGAAAACAATCTGGGCCCGGTTCCGACCAGCCCGTGGCCCTCCCCTGAGACCCTGTGTGCTAGGCCTCTTCCGGTCTAGGCCACAGGACCTGAGTAGGTCTGATCTCCAGGATCTGAGGGGCCTCACTTGTAACTCACACTGATTTAATACCCAGAGCCCCGCTGTGTGACCTTGGGCACGTCACATCACTGCTCTGGACTTCAGATATGCGTTGTCACAGGAGACGATGGTACTCACCTCATTTTCTAGTCTAAGTAGTGAGGATCGAAACAAAGGGTTAATGCCAAGCTGTAGGGCCCGCCTGCAACAGCGAGTGACCTGCGCGTACTTTCTCTAGCCCCTGCAGCAGCCTCAGAGGACTCGCACTGCCTACCCCATCTGATAGACGGGGGAACTGATGCAGACATGGCGAAGCTTCTTGCTTCTCATTCATGGAGGCACGAAGCT
>NW_011914925.1:0-4180 GCF_000151845.1 Pteropus vampyrus | reverse complement strand
AGAGAGAGAGAGAGAGAGAGAGAGAGAGAGAGAGTGTGTGTGTGTGTGTGTGTGTGTGTGTGTGTGACGGACACAGAGACAGAGGAAGGAGGGGCTGGCCAGTACGTAAAGCTGGACCCACGTCGCCCCACAACACCTAGTTCATAAGAGACACCTGAAGAAAAAAGGGCACTCAAAGACCAGGCAGGGGGGGACGGGGAGGTGTCCTGTAGTAGAGAGAGAAAAGAGAGTGACCTTGTGTTAGGAGCCTGGCTCTGCCACCAGACCTGGGGCAAGACTCTACGGTAATCCCCCCAGGCTCCGGCAGAGGGCACACCCAGCCCGGTTTTTCTTGGCTGCCCTGCGAGAAAGAAGCTGCCCTACTTGTCCCTTTGGCTCTTAGCAAAAAACAAATCAACGACAAGGAAACAACGAACTCCGAAGTCCCAGAGCTGGTTCCTTCCGCAGCGCACAGGAGTTTCACTCGTACACTCACCCTCTGCGTAGACGGCTCCAAGCTTCAGAACAGGGGAATGGCCTGTTGCAAACACAGCAGCAACAATAAAAATTACGACGATTCTAACAGTAAGGGTAACGTTTACCAAGTTGTTATGTTTTCCACACCTCGCTTACCAAACTGCCACAAAAGCCCTCTGAGGTCAGTGAGGTGAGCTGATAACCACAACTCAGGCCTCAGGCAGACCTGGTTCCTAGGCCCGGGCTCATCCCGCATGGGCCTGGATGGGGCAGACCCTGCACAGGCCACACCACCTCCCCGAGCCCTGTTTCCTCAGCTCTTTTCCTCCATCTAGACTTTTGTCTAGAATTTCACTGTGCCAGACTGGAAGGCCTGATGCTGGCAGCTGAGCCAACATGCTCTGGCTGCTCCATCCTCAGATTCTCGACCAGCACCTGGCAAAGAGTAGGCGTTCAATAAAGACTCCTCAAATTAAATTTGAATCTGGCTGGCTGGCTGTCTTCCTTCCCTCCACCCCTCTTTCCCTATCTTTGGGGATGATAAAGCGACTCAGAACTGTTGTTGGGTGACGCCTCTGTCCGCTGTAGACTGTGGTGCTGATGTTCTCGTCTGCTATCTCTAGGACCTGACACCACGGGATGGAGTTACAGGCTCCATCTAAAAGGAACAGACACCCTGCAGCTTTGGCTCCCGCCTTTGCCTGGCTGACCTTACAAACTGCCCAGGGCAGGAAGCTGACACTCCTGGCGCGGAGAAGGAAGTGTGCCAAGCTCCAAGCCCAATCCTGGAAAACACCAACCGAGCCAACGAGCTCCAGCGGCCGCATCCCCACCTGCTCAGGAAACAGCAGTTCCAAAGATGGGTCTGGGGTTCGTGTCTGGGGACCGCTCTGGCACATTTCATTTCTCTTCAACCTTTGTACTTTTCCCTCACCCTGTTCTTTAAAGTCGACAGCAAAGGTGGAAATAAAGAATCCTCAGAGTTGGAAATTGCATCAGAAAATGGTCATTCTCAGACTGTTAATGAGAGTGTAAACTGTCAGGATGTCTCTGGAGAGTGAGCGACCTGACAAGATAAATCAAGAAACCTCAACTTTTTTCATATCCTTGAGCCACGAAGTCAATATGTCTGCCAAGTCAGCTTATAACAACTTATTCTAAAAAAAATAACCTGTTGTGCATGAAGATAAATGTATAAACATGTTCATCACAGTATTTATAATAGTCATAAACTAAAGACACCAAAGTGAGCTCCTAAATGGACACGTCAAATGTCGTAAATGGACAATAGAGAAGTATATCCATGTTTAACTAATTTATATCCCAATGAAATACCATTCAGGCATTAAAATATTTGTGAATATTTTTTAAAGACATGGAAAAATGTTCAGATATATTGCTAAAGAATCTCGATGACATGATCACATGTATTAGTATGACTTAATTATGAGTGATTTAAATGCTTTTTGTATTTCCTAAAATTTTATATTGAAAACATTCACTATTTTAAAATTATTTCTTTTTTGAATATGTGCATGAGGTTAAAAGGGACAGAAGGAAAAAGAAGGTGGTAAGGCAGTGTCAGACGCCCTCGGAAAGGCAAGCCCTTTCTGTGCTTCCAGAGACAGACTGGGCATTATACATATTCCATCCCTCCCTCCATCCCTCCCTTCCTTCTCCTCATTTAAAACAGAAAGTTGTTTTCCATCTTGCTTTTTACATTTAAAAATATATCCTGGAATCAATTCCAGATCACCCTGATGCCACTGCAGCAGTGATCATGTCGAAACCCTAGAAACAAATCCAAAGTCCTTATACAGCTAATTTTTTATTTTTTTTTTAACTGGCTGCATGGTATTCTGTTGTTTCACTGCTATAGGCTGTTTTAATTATTTTCCTATTAATGGACTTCGGGGTTGTGTCATAAAAGTAAACTGCCACATTAAAGGATCTATGAATTGTTTATGTGTTTTTTTTACAACTAGAGCACCTGGTCTTCCTAGGTGGTCTCCCATCCAAGTACTAACCAGGCCTGACCCTGCTTAGCTTCCGAGATCAGACAAGATCGGGCACGTTCAGGGTGGCATGGCCGTAGACTGTGATTTTTTTTTTGAGAGCAGATCTTGCCAAATTTTCCTCCGCAAAGGTTATGTAGTTCCAGCTGGGCATGTATGAGACTTTGTTTCACCGCATTCCCACAGGCACCGTCTCCCCACTCCCCTGACCTGAAATGTGAAAACACTATCTGGTTTAGTTTGCGCTGCAACTTGAGTGAAGCTGAGCATCTTTCCATGTGTATTTCCCTTTCTGGGCATTGCTTATTCAAACATTTTTGCCCATTTTCCTACTGGATTGTAGCTCTTTCTCCTATTGGTTTGTAGTTCTTTGTATATAAAGGAAATCAATCTTTTGCCTTAAGAGGAGTTACGAGTAATTTTTACTTGTCATCTGTGCTTCAAATTTATTTTTGGCAATTCTCCCCATGTATACATTATTTTTTCTATTCACATAGTCAAATTGATCCATGTTTTATTTTATGGTTTCTGGGTTCTGGATCATACTTAGAAACGCCTTCCCACTCTGAGATCAGTAAAGAACTCTCCCTTGTTTATTTCTTACACTTTTAATCACTCTATTTTTCACACTTAAATCTTTGACTGATCCGGAACTTATTTGCTATAAGGTATGAGTTAGAGATCCATCTTATTTTTTCCATTTACTCAAAACCATTTGTGAAATAATCAGACTGAAAGGGATCACAGAGCTCAGACAAGCCTCTCATTAATAGCTGGGGAAACCAAGGTTCACAAAGGGAAAGTGACTTGCCCCAAGTTCTTGAATCTAGGGGCCCTAGCTCCTGGTCCAGAGCTCTCTCCCACACCATGCTGCCCCCTCGGGAGTCCCAAGGACATGGCAAGTCTCTGAGGGGATGTGTGGTGTGGTGGAAGGCGTCCGGTGGGGGGTTCTAGCCTGGTGTTCTGTTTACTAACTCAGAGACTCTGGACAAGTCCCCTCAGCTCTCTTTACTCCAGTTTTCCTCCTCAGCGACATGGGGATGACAGTGACACCCTGCTGCTCAGGGCTGCTGTGAAGATTCACAGAGACGAAGTGTGTAGAGTCTGATAAGGTATGTGGCACGGAAGAGGCGCGCGATTAATAAATCATTAGTATGGTCCATTTTTGTTGGGTGATATCAGTAAAACTGTCCTTTTGACATTTTCGTTCAACTCTTTTGTTTTTACTGTTGAATGGTGCATAGAAGGCCACAAGTTATCCTTTCTTCTTCTTTGCTTTACGGTGCTGAGTGGAATGTAAGTTCCACAAAAGTGGTGACCTGACTGGCATGTACACTGCTGTATCCGAGCGGCCTAACACACAGGTGAAGCTCAATGAATATTTGATGAGTGAGGAAAAACAGATGATGTCTTAGATTCTAGGATAGCAAGAGCCAAGGGGTGTGCAGCCCTGCATTATAATGATGCCCAAAGGCCTAGCTCAATCTCCATGCGAGAAGGTGACCCCCGATGAGTCCCTTCCTCTCTCCCAGCTTCCTTTCCTCCATCTGAATAATGAAGGTTGAAATATAATCTCTAAGTCTCTTCCAGTCCTGACATTTCATTCATTCATTTATTCATCCATCCATCCATCCGTCCGTCCGTCCGTCCATCCGTCGCACTCAGTGTTGACTGAGCATCTTCACATTGAAGACTAAAAAGACATTTGA
>NW_011914924.1:0-2572 GCF_000151845.1 Pteropus vampyrus | reverse complement strand
TCACCCTTGGAGGCCTGCCCTCCTAACCGGACTTGGCCAGATAAACAGTCCTGGGAGCCGACTCCTGCATCCTAGTTACTGCAAACATCTGCATCCAGGGGATTCCCAGGGGCACTGAGTCAGAACAGGACATAAGCTGGGTGGTTGGGAAGCTACAGTAGGGCAATGCCCAGAAGCCTTGCTGATAAGCAGCCCGGGAGTTCCAACCCCAGGGTAGCTGCCAGCCAGACGAGACTCTTGCTCCACCAACAGAGAAGAGGACTTGTCGGAGAGGCGCTGGAGGCAGGCTAGGCCACGAGAGGGAATTCAAAGGAGCTGGAAAGCCCCCGCCCTCCCGGGACTGCTAGAACTCAGAGAAATAAAGGCTGGAGATTCTACCCCAACTGCAAGGAGATGGCACTAAAGGGGGGTTGGGGGAGTTTGGGGGGTAGCGGAGGTGGCCAAAGCATTAATCAGAGGCTGTTAAAAACTATCAACTTATGCCAGAAACATGTAGATACCATAAAAATATAAACACTGACTGAAGGTGGCCACAATTCCAGGCTACTCATGTTCTGTGAACTCAATTTTCTTCCAACTGGGAGTGACTTGTGCCATCTCTCCCCATCAGACCACTGGCCAGTGCTTGTTTCTTTGGGCTGGGTTTTTGCCTGCTTTTGCACCTCTACCACAGTACTAAGATTACCATAATGTGCCCTAGTCCTTATAAAAATAGCTTTATAACAGACAACTGGTGGACAGGAGAGTTGGCATCATACCCAAATTTGCTAATAACTTGTGTACGCTTCCATCGCTTAAGTAGACAGCTAAAGAAAGCCATTCTCTTTTAAGCCATTACAGGTAAATTGTCTTCCTGATGCTCTACAGAAAGTGTCTGTAAATGGGATGGATCATGTCTGTGAAGTTCCAGTGTGATGTCATACAATTCCTGAAAAGCGCCTTTTCTGCCTTTTCTTCACGGGGCCAAAAAAATTCCTAAGTTCAATTGGAACCTCTATCTTTTCTTTCTTCAAACAGAATAAAGGTTTTTAAGCAAAAGTCGTGATGCTATGGTAGAGTGGTGTGAACAGTGTAATTACCCACCTGGTTTAGTTTCTTTTTCCTGCTTGCATCTCTTCAGATTTTCCACTATTGACTAATCAGCGTGGAAACTCTAAGGAACCAGAAGCAAAAAAAAAAAAAAATAGAGTCGGTTATACTTCAGGGTTGTAAACTGCAACAATCTTTTGGGAAGACAAGTTATCAATACCTATGAACGTGTTAAATGTACACATCCTTTTGGGTCAGTCAAAAATCTAGGAATTTATACTATAGATAGATTCACATGAGTAAAAAGATGTTCGGTAAAACATAGTGTAATAGTAAAAAAGAAAAGGGGGAAACAAATGTGTGTTAAAAAGAAAAGAGTTAAATTATGGTGTGTCAATACAATGAGAAACCCTACAGACAAATAATATGGGAGATTTTGTTCCACTGACATGGAAATATAGACATGCTCTATCATTAAAAATGAGTTTAAGATTGTTTACATTACCACTTTTTAATATAAATATGAACATGGTCGTTTATGCTTAGAAAAAAAGGTAGAGCATTTTTGTGCATACGTTTTTTTTTTTTGTATCTACATAGAAAAAGGTGAACAGCAAACTATAAACAACATCTCTCTCTGAGACTCGAGGAGAAAGGAATGAAAGTATCTTTCACATTTTTACATTAAATATTTCTGTTTTGGTTGAAAACTTTCAAAGAGGCATACATAATTTTCATAATCATTATACGTGCTGTCTATCTAAAATTCTAAACTATCAAGAGTGAGGGCAAAAGACATTTCCAGACAAAGACTGAGCAAATTGAACATTCAGAGACTCCAATGCTCTCCAACAGAAAGGAAAGTAAACACAGAAAATAAGTGAGACTTTAGAATCTACAGTGAGCAAAGAAATCGGTAAGTATCTTGGTAAATTTAAAGAAGTACGGATTGAGTAAAATGAAGGTCATAGGGAAATTAAAACAATTCTGACAATATTTGACAGTATTACATGTTTAATAATAACAACATTGAGGATAGAAGACAAAACAGAGTTAAAACTTTTTAAGGTCCTTGCTTATTCAGGACAAACACAGAAACGAGGTTTTACTTTACAAAACATCCGTGATATATATTTAAATTTTAAAGGTAAAAATAACAAAATATAGAAATAGAATGCAAATGTTCTAAACCGGTTAACATGCTCCTGGGTAGAAAAGGCTAATTATCCGAAAATGTCAATCCTCCCCAAATTATTATATAATAGTAATTAAATTTCAGTAAGAATACTAATAGTTTTTTTGGAGGGGGGTAAGGATAAAATTACCTTAAGGTTCATATGGAATAATAAGTATCCAAGAAAATTAGCCAAGAAACAGTAAAGAGAATTATAAAAAAAATTTAGGGGATTTGTCTTATGAGATAATAAAAATTTACTTTAAAGATGTTATAATAAAAATATATGGTATTAACATAAGAACAGACAAAAAGGTATGTGAACTAGAATAGCAAGTCCAGAAACAGATACAGTAAAGTACCTTATGA
>NW_011914923.1:0-2066 GCF_000151845.1 Pteropus vampyrus | reverse complement strand
ACACCAATAATTTTTTAATCCCCAAATTTATAGTTTCTTCTGATTATGTAAGCAATGCATGTTCATTACTAAGAATATTTAAAAAAAGAAGTACAAAGAAGAAATTACAAGTCACCTATAATCCTATCACCTGGCAATGATTACAATTTGCATTTCGATGTACATTCTTTCAGTCTTTTTGCCCGCTATGCATTTATGGATACTCGTACATGCGAACATATATTTCGACAAAGTTGTTTTATAATCTGCTTTTTTATTTAATAATATACCATGTGATTATTCATTTCTGCAACATAGTTTTCAAATAGCTATAAGATATAATCTTCAGATGTACTATACTTAATTTAATCACTTTTCTATTATTGGATATTTAGATGGCATCTAATATTCTCCCAATTATATATAAATAATATTTTATAGACATCTTTTTATCCAGCTCTTTGTACCTAGCTCTTCACCTTTATCTGTATTTTCTTTTAATAATGTCTTAGGGATAGGATTTCTTGGTGGATGTTGTATGCTACCTAGAGCTTCCCCTCAGGACCCAGGGACTCATCGCCTCACTTCCGGGGGTGTTGGCTGCTGATAGCTCACAACTGATTCCCTTTCCAGGACCACCTAGGTTTATGGCCCCTCCAAGGGTCGGCTCACTTCTGGTGATTGTCAATAGAGAGGTCCAAAGGCTCGGGCTCCTTGCCTCAATCCTTGTCAGTGCCAGCTTTGTGGGACCAGGTGAGGCCTGTTTTCAATGCATCACAGCCCAGCTGCTGCTTCTGCCCAGCCCTGCCACCCTCACCTCCTCACAGGTGTTGATCCTCAGGGAATTCCCCATTAAACTTCCTACACACAAATCTCTTCTCGGCATCTGCTTCCTTGGGAACCTGACTTAAGACAAAATGTTATATACATTTGTATAATTAATTTTACATTGTTTAAAAATAACGAGAATGTATGGTTGTTAATATTTCAAATCGGCAAGCCCATCTGAAGAAGTGAAAGAAGGCTATAGTGGTTGTAGCAGAGAGAGTGAGAAAGAGAGAAGTGTGAGATGAAGGTGGAGAGTTTTGCAAGGGCCAGACCATAAAGGACTTTGCAACCTGTTGTATGAGGGGCATGGCAGGAAGCAGATGACATATTCGATTGGGTAATTTGAGGACAGTTTAATAAAGAGACTATTTACAAAGGTGTGGTCAGAGTTTAGTAAAGGCCAGTAGAGATAAACATTATCTTGATGCTCGCACTAGCAGGGAGCCCTAAGCGACTATAACTTGAAGGAGCAGCTACTGGAATCCAGTTGGTCACTGAATAGAGAGGGCCACCTGATGGGAGCTGTGGCTCTCAGTAGAGGGACACAAGCAACCTGAGGTGCCTGGCAGAGAAGAAGCCGGGGGCGAGGGAAAGCACCTCAACTTTACCCTTCTTCCACCCTCCAGATCTCCTACTGGTACCTCCCACTTGCCGAACCTTCCTGGAAGCCAGAGAATATAGGAACTCTTGATGCTGTGCATACAGGTCAGCCTCCAGGGACACGCAGACAGGGCGAAGCCAAGTGAGGAGAGAACTTGGAGGGATAAAGCAAAGATCTCCAGCACACCATAGACACAGTTTTGGTTTTATCCTAAGAGCATGGTGTTATGGGTTGAATCGTGTCCTCTCCTCCCTCACTCAAATTCATATGTTGAAGTCTTTACCTCTACTACCTCAAAAATGTGACCGTATTTGGAGATAGGGCCTTTAAAGAGGTAATTAAGGTAAAATAAAGTCATATGGGTAGGCCTTAATTCAATATAACTGATGTCTTAATATTAAAATTAATTATACAAAGAGATTAGGACACAGATATCCACAGGGGAAAGACCAGGTGAGGACAAAGAGAAGGTAGCATCTACAAACCAAGTGGAGGCCTCACGAGAAATCAACACTGCCAACACCTCGAATTTGGACTTATAGCCTCCAGAACTGTGAGAAAATTAATTTCTGTTGTTTAAGCCACTCAGTCTGTGGTATTTTGTTATGGCAACCCCAGCAAATTAACACAAATGGAAAGTCACTAAAGGTTTAAGGGT
>NW_011914922.1:0-3079 GCF_000151845.1 Pteropus vampyrus | reverse complement strand
ATTACCAATAATTGAGGAGTTCCAGGCTCTACTCTGTTACATGCCTGGGGCCCGGGACTTTTAATATTTATGGAGCATGACCTCTAAATGTCAATGACCACTCCCTTTCCACAAGGATATTTTGGGGCAAATGCTGATTGCCTGAGGAGTCAGGAAAACATCAAGCTCCAGATTCAATATTATACTCGCAGTAGATGAGAATATCATCTTCATGGAAACAGTCATCACTGTTGATCACCAATAGACCACTCAGAATTTGTCACAAAGTCTTGAAGCTACCAAAAGTTTATAACCCTCCGACAACAATCAAAGCTTGTACTACCCAAAAGATCAATTACATCACTTGTAAAAACGTGGCCTTTGGAAACGTATAAAAGGCCAAACTCCACAGCTATGTAAGTGGTTGTAAAAAAAAAATGTAATTGAAGAATGAGTATCCAGAAAGGGTATTTTAAGAATATTTGCGCTGTTACTTTCTTCTTTAGCTATTAAAAAAGTTATTAAAGTTTGGACAAAACATCTTAATTTTTTTAAATGGAGGAAGAACCTGTGAAAGCGATCAAAACTTTTGTTCAACCAAACGCAAAATATTTCAGAGCCTGCAGAAGTCCTCAGGAGAGGTGTGTACAGAAATTGATATCTCCAGTTTTGCCCCTCACAGAGAACAGTATAGTATTTTGAGATGTTTCTCTCCAGTCCTTGTGTGTGTGTGTGTGTGTGTGTGTGTGTGTGTGTGTGTGTGTGTATGCTTACATGTTTTCTTATGATGGTGAAGAGGTTTGTTATGTTATTCCTTCCTTAGGAACTTAGGACTAGACTGATGAGAAAGCAAAGTATAAATAAACTATCAACATTTAGTACTGCGGGATATGAATTTTGAACCTAATCTATCCCATTTGATATAGGAAGAATTAGAAGTCCTTTGAAAGAGTGAAAAATGCCAACCTAGGGGGGAAAACAGCTGATGGTTAATTCATCTTAAATTAGACTATCTGAATTGTTTCATTTGAAATTTCATAAATAGCTGATTATTTTTTACCATGTTCTTATTAAACAAAAAAGAATTTGCCAAAGTCCTTCACTGATAAGTGATGCAGTTCTTCAATCTCTCAATGACAAATTATATATTTTAAAGAGAAATTCACATGTAAAAGGATAAACAGAACAGCTTGATAACAGGAACAAAAATTGTGTGTATGTATGTGTTTGTATGTTTGCATCTCCACTTCAATGAATTCAATCATAAAATCAAATACTCAGAAATTTTTTGCTCAAGTTATTCGACTAGCCTTTCAACTCCAAAATATTACTCTGTTCAATTCCAATTTTGATCAAAAGATAGATGCGCAAATTGAAAAAGGTAAGTTTCTGTTAGTCATTTAACATTTTTATTGAGTGCTACTATATGCCAGTCTGCTCTAGGCTCAATGAGATGTACTGGTGATTAAAAACAAAGATCTCTTCCTGCATGTGGTTACATCCTGGTGAGGACAGAAGAAGAAGAAAGCAAAAAAATATTAGTTAATAATCAATATTATTGTATATTAGAAGAAGGCAAGTGTGATTTTAAAAAAGTAAAGTATGATAAAGGAAATCAGCTGTTAGTTAGGGTTAGGGTACAATTTTAAATAAAAAGATGATATTTGAGCAAAAACTCAAAGAAGGTAAAATAAGGAGTCATAAATACCTTGAATTGTGTCTCAGGCAGAGGGACCAGCTAGTGTAAAGACTCTATTGCAGAAGCATGTCTAGTGTGTTTAAGGAACAGCAAAGAGGCCAGTATGCCAAGAGTGGAATGAATGAGGGGGAGGAGTAGAAGGAGAGATATCAGAGAGATAATGGGAGGTGGGGTAGGAAATATTATATTGGGTCTTGTAAGTCAAGTTAAGCTTTGCCTTTTAGTCTGAAGGAAATGAGAGCCAGCAGACTTGCACCTTAAAAGGATTCTTCTAGCTGTTGTAAGAATTAGCTATATGCAAGAAACAGTAGCAGGGAGGCCAGTTAACAAACTTTCGCACCAATTCGTACTGGAGATAATAGCAGCTCAGATCATGGTGGTAATAGCGCAGGTTGAGAGAAATTATTAGATTCGGACTATATTTTGAATGTAGTTAAAGCAAGCCTGATTCTCTGATTGATTGGAGGTAGGGCATGAGAAAACAATAGCAATCAAGGATGCCTCCAAGGATTTTGGTCTGGGCAACTGGAAGGATGGAGTTACCATCAAGTGAGTTGGAGCAGACTGCAAAAACGGCAGTTGTAGGGGAAAATAAGGTGCTCAGTTTTAGATAAGTTGCATTTGAGATGTCTTTGATGTCCAAGAAGAGAAACTGACAACCTGGAACAAGCAATTCAGATATAATACTTAATCCATGATCACTAGCACATGGCCACCAGCATGATGTTGGTACTGAAATGCAGAGATGAAAGAGAATTTTAATGATCTCAGCTACCAACTCTGCATAAAAATTACATTAAGAAATGTAATTGGTAAAGTTTGAAAAGCTGAGATTTGAATCCCAGCTCTTCCATATACGAACAGGGTTACCCTCACCCAGTTGCTAACCTCTTTGAGATTCCATTATTCTATCAATAAAGTGTCTTGAGTCAGATTTCCAAGAAGCAGAGCTTGAGATAGGGAATTTTGTGTAAGCAGTTTATTGAGGAGAAAGGGAGAGGAGCAAGCAGGACAGGGCAGGGGAGGAACTAAGGCTATGGTTCAGCTAGAGTCTAGCTTCAGCTCAATACCAAAGGCAGCCTGGTGCCAGAATTACATTACATTAGAGTTGGTCCCACCTTGAGGCAAGGGAACCAATAGCATCTCTTACATAGGGGTCAAAATAAATACCCTTCAAGTTTATTATGGAATTTAAGGGAGCATAGTCACTTTCATACACATAGTAGGTCTTCTGTAAAATTTTCTCATCTTCCCTCATAGTTTTATGTCTATGCTAAATATTTATTGACAGGTGTATTTCTTCCTCTCTTGTTTAATGAATAGTTTGCTGGATGTGCTTCTAATTACATAGCAGATATATTGCTGTTCTCTTTCATTAGAATTTCTTTATAGAGTTAATTG
>NW_011914921.1:0-1242 GCF_000151845.1 Pteropus vampyrus | reverse complement strand
TTTTTTTACAATCATCTATTATGAGGACTGGAGGTTGTTGGTTCAGTAATTCGCGAGTTTTCGGTACAACAATCTGCACTTCTCCAATCTGCCCAAGCTGTGTATGGTATTCGTCAGTTCTAATCTCCCCCTGGATATACCACTTCCCCCCAAGAGGAAAACCTTCAGTTTTCCGTGTCTGGGTGGAAGGGGAGAGTTGCCTGGTTGCCGAGGGTAGAGTAGGGAACCTAGGAGGTCTAAGTGCCCTTTGCAGATTTTCAACCAATCTTTTACTCTTCAGCTTCACCATACCTTCACTTTTAAAAACACCAATTGCCTTAAAATCCAGAATGTTTACCAGGTTCTAGAAAAGAAATCAGTTAGCTTCTTGACTACCCATCCAAGTACTTTGTGGGCATTTTATTTTAGCTTTCCCTGCTATGCAAAGTTAAATTTTACTTATCCATCTGTTTTCTAGCATTCAAAGTACTTTTGATGTCTCTCTCTTTTCTTTTTTCCTTTCCCAATTTGTCTTTATGAGAGCATGCTTTTTTTTTTTTTTAACACTCATATTAGTGGGCTCTTGGGTTAGAGCAGAGGAAATCACCTGAATTCTATCATCCACAATTTACAAGAACCTATCTCCTCCCTTCCTCTTCTCTTCTAGCTCTGACCCCAAGACCTCCTTGTCTGAATTGGTGTTCCAAAACTTCTTTCCAATTGCAAGTGGGTAGTTACTAGCTCTACCCGCCATTGGACGTGGAGCAGAGAAAGCCTGAATTGCCATGCCGCATACCCCTCTTCCCACCATTTTGCACCAACCATCCCCTCTTTTAAACGTCCTTTAAAATATCCTGCCTTGGAGCAACTTCTGTGGCTGAGGCATCTCACCTGACTGCTCTAGACCTATAGGCAGAACTTGGACCCCCAAGCATTTGCTAGGTGCTTCCACAAACACATCTTTTTTAATCTTTACAACAATTCTGTATGAAAGATCTCATTTTCATCTTTCCATGGATAAAGAAATTGAGGCTGAGAAAGATGATAGCAAGGGCACACAGCTAGTAAGTGCTAGAGCTGCCGCTCAAGCCCAAATCCATTTTATATCAATGTCATGCTTTTGCTATCACATCCTGAAACTTAATGGATGAGTATCTTTCTTTCGACAACCCATATTTACCTCTGTGATATCTCTTCTCTGGTGGTGGTATCATAGACTGTCCATCAGCACCACCACCACCAATTGCCTGCCCTAACTACCCG
>NW_011914920.1:0-970 GCF_000151845.1 Pteropus vampyrus | reverse complement strand
AGGACCCATATACCTCGGCGCTTTAGGCTTGGCAGGAAATTTTCCCAATCTTGCACATGCAAAATGAATTCAATTATATACACTTTACAACTTTGCACTTGTTTAGTACTTCATAATATATAGTTTGCAAGGTTTCTATCCCCGCAAGGATAAGAATTCTGTTAATCTATGCACAGAGTGGGCGTTCAGCAAATGTTTGTTTGAATGAATGCAAAACACTTTCGCCCTCACTAACTCAATGATTTCTCACGAGCATTCAGTAGACAAGCAGGGTGAGGAATATTAGTTTCCTTACATAGAGGGGAAAGACAAGGCTCCCAGGAATTAAGAGGCTGCTTGCAGAATGAGCCAAAGCCTAAGAGCAGTTGAATCCTGGCTTGATGCCTTGAGCCCTCTGCCTTTGGACAGGGTGGAAACCAAGACCCAATGCCCTCCCTCCAGGTGTAGCTACCTCTTCAGCCCAGTTGTGAAAGCAAACATGGGTCAAATCCCAAGTCCTTGATGGAAAGGCACATAGTGCAATGTCTTGCTGTCACCTGCAGTTACATTTTCTCTTTGGTTATGGGCGACCTTTTACTATTCCAAAGGCATGCATACCCTCCCCGCTGAGAACACACAAAGATGCCATAAATTATCACAACAGCTCACACAAAGTGAAAGTAAGCCATTCTCTCTCTCTCTCTCTCTCTCTCTCTCTCTCTCTCTCTCTCTCTCTCTCTCTCTCTCTCTCTCTCGTACACACACATACACACACACACACACACACACACACACACACACACACACAAACACACACACACACTACTCTCCAAGAAAAAGAAGGCCTGAAGGACAGCAGCCAGTCTCTTCAGAAGAATGAAAGGATTTGCTGCCAGAAGATGCCCAGGTGGAATCTAAATCATGCTGTCCCTGGTGAGTATCGCTTAGCATAATTATATCCCCAGAGTCCAGGCTCCAGATGGGCCTCATG
>NW_011914919.1:0-1313 GCF_000151845.1 Pteropus vampyrus | reverse complement strand
CATCCTTGCCTATTTCCACCCAGTTCTTTTCTGTTATCATGCATGTTATGGTCCCCTAGTGTGAGCCACCATTGTAGGGGCCTGCTGGGCCCAGAGACTGTGGTTTTGTCAACCATAGAACCCCCCCTGTAGCGCTGCTTCAGTGAACACAAAAGCCAAGCTGATTCTGCTCAGAGGAAATAGAAAGTGGCCTCTTTTTTTCTGCAAGTTGGAAAGTAGTGATTTCCTTTTTTTCTGCTAAGAGGGAAGTATCAAAAAAAAAAAAAAAAAGGAAAGGAAAAAAAGGCAGGAAGGAAGAAAAGAAAGAAAAGTTAGGATTTGAAATGTTGTGTGTCCCAGTAAATAATAGGATGTCGGATGTATCTTTTACTTAGGATTAGGTTTAGCCACCTACAGCAAACAAACATTACTAGTTTAAATAAGATAGAAGTTTCTCTGTCATGTAAAGAAATCTAGCAGTAGGCCGTCCAGAACTGGTCATCTGAGACACTGGATCCTGGTCTTCTGCTTCTTCATAAGTCTTAGCATGTAACTTCATGGTCCAGAATAGCTGCGTGATCTCCAGCCATTACTCACTTTTTAGGCAGTAGAAAAGAGGAAGTGAGAAGAAGAAGGTCACTGACTATAAGGAGATTACTCAGAAGTCCCATATAACAATTCTACTTACACTTCATTTGCCACAACTTAGTCGTGTGGTCACTCATAGGTGCAAGAGGCTTGGAAATGTAGATGTTTAGCTGGGAAATAATATGCCCAATTCAGAAATTGGAATTATTGTAAAAAAGAGATGGAGAGAATGGATTTGGGGAAATATTTTAGTTCAGTAGAGGCTTAACTGCTGAAACAGATGTCAGCGTACAGTGGCTTAAATAAGATAGTTTGTTTTTCTCTCACATGAGTCTGGCTGGTCTGGGCTAGTGGGACAGCTCTGTTCCACAAGGTCGTTCAGGAACCTAGATTTCTTCCATAGTTTTGCTCCACCATGCCCTACAGCTTTGTCCTCATCTGTATGGATGTTGAGTTGTTTGCATGTCCTTGTTCAAGCTTGAGGAAAGGAGAAAGAAAGGAGGTTAAGGACAAGCAGTTTCTTTTTAGGCTGGTTGCACAGATCACTGCCATTCACTTTCCTTTGGCAAGAATATAATTTTATGACCTAGCTGCAAGGGAGGCTGGGAAATGTAGTCTTTCAGTTGGGCAGCCACGTGGCCAGGGAGAAGGAGTCGATGGTGGGTGGGAGGAAAACAAGCAGAAATCTGTCACTCTAGAGAGAGTAAATATGCCAAAGTCCATCTGCTTCTGAAAGCATCTAAATA
>NW_011914918.1:0-1350 GCF_000151845.1 Pteropus vampyrus | reverse complement strand
TGAGTCTTGTTTTCTTATCCATTCAGCCATACCCATGAGTTGATTAGAACATTTAATCTTTTTACATTGAAAGTAATTGTTGAAAGATATGTAGTTATTGTCATTTTATTATTTATATTTTTGTTCTCTCTCTCTCTCTTTCTTCTTCTTCTTAAAGAAGACCCTCTAACATTTCTTATAAACTGGTTTGGTAGTGATGAACTCCTTTAGCTTTTTCTTGTCTGGGAAGCTCTTTATCTGTCCTTTGGTTCTAAATGATAGAGTAATCTTGGTTGTAGTTCCTTGATTTTTATCACTTTGAATATTTTATGCCAATCCCTTCTTGCCTGAAAAGTTTCTGTTGAGAAATAAGCTGACAGGCTTATGGGAGCTCCCTTGTGGGTAACTGATTGCTTTTCTCTTGCTGCTTTTAAGATTCTCTCTTTGTCTTTAAGCTTTGACATTTTAATTGAGATGTGTCTTGGTGTGGGTCTTCAGGTTATCTTGTTTGGGATACTCTGTACTTTCTGGGCTTGCATGTCTCTTTCCTTCGGTAGCTAGGGAAGTTTTTCATCATTGTTTCTTCAAATAGGTTTTCAATACTTTGCTCTCTCTCTTCTCCTTATGGTACCCCAATGATGCAAATGCTTGATATTGTCCCAGAAGCCCTTAAACTATCATCATCTTTTGGGGGGGAATTCTTTTTTCTCATTACTGTTCTGATTGAGTGTTTTCTGTTACCTTATCTTCTAAATCGCTGATTCCATCCTCTGCTTCATCTAATCTACTATTGATTTCCTCTAATGTATTCTTCATTTCAGTTATTATATTCTTTATTTCTGACTGTCTCTTTCTTATGTCTTCTATCTCTATTTTTATGTTTCGTATCTCTTTGTTGAAGTTCTCACTGAGATCATTGAACATCCTTAGAACCAGCACTTTGAACTCTGCATCTGGTAGACTGCTTGTCTCCATTTTATGGTTCTTTTTATGGAGTTTTGTTCTGTTCTTTCATTTGAGACATGTTTCTTTGTCTCCTCATTTTGGCTGCCTCCTTGTATTTGTTTCTATGTATTAGGTAGGTCTGCTATGTCTCTCAGTCTTAGTAGAGTTGCCTTATGTAGTAGGTTCCTGTGGGACTCAGTGGTGCAGTCTCCCTGGTCACCTCAGCCAGGTGCTCCAGGTGTGTTCCTTGGGGGGTTTGTATGTGCCTTCCTGTTGTAGTTGAGTCTCGGCTCTTTGCACAGCAATGGCAGGGACTGACCCTCAGGCTGATTGGTTGTGAAGACTGGCCATGACTACAGTGGAGTTGCTGCTGTGCAAGGGCTGACCCTACAAAGCAGGATATACTTTAGCAGGGGTTTCGTGCCT
>NW_011914917.1:0-1063 GCF_000151845.1 Pteropus vampyrus | reverse complement strand
TATATATATGCACACACACATATATATATATATGCACACACACATATATATATATATACATACATATAGCATTGTGTGTTCATTGCCCATAGTTAGACTTCCTTCTGTCACCACACATTTGACCCCTTTACTCCATTTACCTCCCCCTTCCCTGCTCCCCTTCATACTCTGGTAATCTCTAGTCTATTGTCCATGTCCATAAATCTCTGTTTGTTTGTCCTACTCGTTTGTTGCTTTTTGTATATGTTTTAACATTTTTTTGTGTCCCCACTGCATGTCCTAAATTTTGTTCTGGTTATAGTAGGTGCTTAATAAATATTTATTGACTGATTGCTTCCCTATTAGCTATCTTTTCTTTCTGAAGGTAATCTTTAACCTCTTTTTTAAGGGGAGTCCCCTCAAATTGTTAAACTCTTAATATGCTGCTCATATAGTTGTAATGCTTTTCAAACTATGTGTCTAGTATCATGGTTTTGAAAATTTCTGTTTGGTATACACCTATATTTTCCAAATAAATTTACTCAAATATCATGTGGTTGTGGGTTTGTATAGTGCTTCATAGGCAATGATAATGAAGTAAATTCCAACAAGGAATTAAAAATAAGAGCTACTTTGGGCTTTCTATGGAGATACCCTCTCTATATATGGTTTTATTTTCAAACATGATATTTTAGTCTACCTTTGTATAGGTTATATGTGTTTTCCAAGTTTATTTTTTCTGTCTTGTTCTTAAAGTACAGTGCACAATTTTCAGTTCCATAAAAAGATTGCTCATTTCATGAGGAAATGTTATAGTCTGTGTAGACACAGACTTCTTCGAATGTCTCAGTCCCAGGGAGAAGTCACAAGTATATTAATGACCTACTTTTCCGACACCAAGAAAATTGATTTCTCCTTTGTTTCTAAGGGAAATCATTTTGAAGATACTCACCACTATGTGATGAATGTCACTATAAAAACACTTTGGGCCTTCAAGAGAGAGAATACTAGTTTTAAAAGTTATTTATTCTATGCACTATAATTTTATCCCTTGAAGATATATTCAGTTTGGAATGCCACTTGA